>NC_062533.1:1977500-1997500 GCF_022655615.1 Tachysurus fulvidraco
ACTCGGACTTTAAACAGTACACACACACTCGGACTTTAAACAGTACACACACTCGGACTTTAAACAGTACACACACTCGGACTTTAAACAGTACACACACTCGGACTTGATGCTCATCACATGTTTTACTTTACTGATACTGCTTTTAATCGTAATGTAGACCGGTCATCGGGACATCAGCTGTCATGTACAATAAAAGCGCAGCGACAGGAAATAGCATTTAACACAAAAAGCCGCCTAGACGCTGGACTTGCGCTCAGGACTTTTTTTTTTTTTGGTAGCATTTTTTCTGGCCACCAGTTCAGTGTCCGTCTGCTCGACATCCATCTTCACTCGTTCCGCGCTGCACACCGGAAAAAGTCACATGACCACACACGCCACACGTGTCGCTGCCTACACTGAAACACTAGTTTAGCGGATAGCGGTGTAGCGGATAGCGGTGTAGCGGATAGCGGTGTAGCGGATAGCGGTGTAGCGGATAGCGGTGTAGCGGATGAAATAGACAAACAGCTTTCAGAGAGAATGGGTTGTCCTGTCCACACATGACAACCCATTTACTTCATAAAATCGCAGCATTTTGCGTCATATAATCGCACAGGCTTGATATTGCGATTGCGATGTGATTAATCGTGCAGCACTTTCCACCGTTTCTTCGAACTTGTTTCCAATGGTGTCTCTAGGAACGTTCAGTCCTTTGCTGTGTTTTTGTATCCTGTTCCTTGTTTGTGGAGGAGGGGATCTCTTTCCCTAACTTGTGGACCATTCCTTTGACTTTTATTTTTAAACCTTTTCCATATTTTTAACATGCAGTCAAATGTGACACTCGGCCTCTAGTCAGTTTAGTTATATTCATGTTTCTAGCTCAAACACACCTGGTGAACTAATGAAGCCCTGTTCAGTTGCATCAGGTGCTTGAGACAACCAGTGACTTCCATATTTGTGCTTCTGTGAGATTTTATTCAGGGAACTGAATTTTGAGACTTTTGAGAAAGTTGCTTTATCAGTTGAATTTGGGAAAAACACTCGAAGCATTAAAAAGCTTTTGTTTGATTTGTTTCCTGCTGAAAGGCTGTAAATTTTGACAAACATTTGCAGTGGGGTTTGACTACAACTATAAAGCTCAACATGCTGAGAAATCTCAAGACGGTGTCTGACACCAGCATCAGGTCTGAGGTTCCCTGTGAGCGTCACTCACTAACGCTACAGAAATCCCAGCTGAAGCTTGACATGTATAGTATAATAATTCAGGTTGGTGAATATCACAACAGCACAAATATGAGCCCTAAAATTGAACAGACACAATTAACAATAGTACAGGGACATTAGTGCTGTCTGCTCTGCACAGCCAACATAATGCACTACATCTAGTGTACAATATACAGCCACTGTTGGAGAAGTTTACACACAATATGGGTTAGAATTGGGGAATGTTGCTTTTCAGTAGCAGATTTCTCACAATCTGTAAAACTCTAGATGTTCACGTGTGTACGCTTTTACTCCTGTTTTAAGGTCACTTACACACACACTTATAAGAAGCAAAGACACACACAGACTCGCACAGAAACACAGACAGAGATGCAGACAGAAACCCACACACAGACAAACACACACACAGACACACACAGACAGACAGACCCACACACACAGACAGACACAGACACACACACACACACAGACACAGACACACACACAGACACAGACACACACAGACAGACACAGACACACACACACACAGACAGACAGACACAGAGACACACACACAGAGACACAGACACACACACACAGACACACACACACAGACACAGACAGACACACACACACACACAGACAGACAGACACACAGACAGACAGACACAGAGACACACAGACACAGACAGACAGACACAGAGACACACAGACACAGACACACACAGACACAGACACACACACAGAGACACACACACACAGACACACACACACAGACACACACACACAGACACACACACACAGACACACACACACAGACACACACACACAGACACACACACAGACACACACACACAGACACACACACACAGACACACACACACAGACACACACACACAGACACACACACACAGACACACACACACACAGACACACACACACAGACACACACACACAGACACACACACACAGACACACACACACAGACACACACACACAGACACACACACACAGACACACACACACAGACACACACACACACGAGATTCAACTTCTGGTTGCATGTAAACAGTAGCGGATAAATGCGAACCTTTAGGTTCAAATAAAGGAAACATTTTTATTGCTACATGATTATTAAAATTGTTGTGTAGCGGCTGAGAAAAGGCTGCTTTAAACACCACTTTCACAGATGAGGATGTTTTCACCAGAATGATTTGAGTGACTAAATGCTCTGACCTGCAGGGGGAGCCGGCTGAATGGTGACCGGTGTGGGTTTGACCACTGGCACTATGGTAGCCTGCACTGGCTGGATGATGATGGTTTTGGTCTGCAGGGCTGCAGTCTGAGTGATGGGCAGGGCTGTGATGAGTGGCTTAGGCTGAATGGAGACTTTCGGGCTCAGATGAATGGGTCTCATAACAGGTTTAGCTATAAAGACAAGAAATAAAACCCCAACTGAACACTAACATCATTCTCAGTGGATAAAGCAAAATAACACATCACTCTAAATAAATGCACTGCACTGTGCTTTGGTGTCCATGAATTCAGGAAAGCAGGATACATGTGTGTGTGTGTGTGCGCGCGTGTGCGCGTACGTGTGTGCACGTGTGTGTGCACGTGTGTGAGTCTGTGTGTGTCTGTGTGTGTGTCTGTGTGTCTGTGTGTGTGTCTGTGTGTGTGTGTGTGTCTGTGTGTGTCTGTGTGTGTGTGTGTCTGTGTGTGTGTGTGTCTGTGTGTGTGTGTGTCTGTGTGTGTCTGTGTGTGTGTGTGTCTGTGTGTGTGTCTGTCTGTGTGTGTGTGTGTCTGTGTGTGTGTGTGTGTGTGTGTCTGTGTGTGTGTGTGTCTGTGTGTGTGTGTGTCTGTGTGTGTGTGTGTCTGTGTGTGTGTGTGTCTGTGTGTGTGTGTGTCTGTGTGTGTGTCTGTCTGTGTGTGTGTGTGTGTCTGTGTGTGTGTGTGTGTCTGTGTGTGTGTGTGTGTCTGTGTGTGTGTGTGTCTGTGTGTGTGTGTGTCTGTGTGTGTGTGTGTCTGTGTGTGTGTGTGTGTGTGTGTGTGTGTGTGTGTCTGTGTGTGTGTGTGTGTGTGTGTGTGTCTGTGTGTGTGTCTGTGTGTGTGTGTGTGTGTGTCTGTGTGTGTGTGTGTGTGTGTCTGTGTGTGTGTCTGTGTGTGTGTGTGTGTGTGTCTGTGTGTGTACACAACAGTCAGTAAATGAAGTAAAGGTGTCGTTATCCAGCACAGCGGTTGGCTGAGTGATTTCACCTTTTATCTGATTGGTCTTCCTGACTGGCTTCTTCTCAGGAGGAGGTTCAACAGAGCTGCTATAGTCTGAGCAGATGGAGAGTGGAGAGTGCTGCGACTGGGTGGAGAGTGGAGACAGAGCTTCATCCTGTGAGGACAGAAAAGAAACTGTCTTCCTGATAGTGTTCGGGGCGCAGACACACTCATCTCTTCAGTCAGGCATACACACAATACATCCCATAATATCATGCACCAGTACATCAGACCAGCACATTTTTCTGAACAGCAGATATGTTAATCCCTTTCCACTGCTTCTCTCTTTGTACCCATCCCGAGGCATCCAGACACTGTACCAGCTCCCAACGTCCTCTGTGGGACGAAGCCTTTGGACGTCCACTGAGCCGAGGCCGACTCTAAGAATCCTGAGACATCTCCAGTTAGACTCTGTGGTACTCAGGAGATCAGAAGTCCTTGAACCTCACACCACTACAACATTTAACTGACTGTATTTACAATCACACCCCCAGTGTCACCCATATGAGGATGGGTTCCCCCTTGAGTCCGGTTCCTCTCAAGGTTTCTTCCTTTACCAATTTAAGGCAGTTTTTCCTTGCCACTGCTGCCTGAGTCACCTCAGACTTGCTCATAGGGGAATAAATACATACACATTGTGAACTATATACAACTAATAATAATCTAGAATTTTTATTCTGTTAATTCTTATTTCTTTTATTATTCGTTATTTCCTTTATCATTCCTTATGTTTACATCCTGCTCTGTGTTTATGTTCTGTAAAGCTGCTTTGAGACGATGTCTGTTGTAAAAAGCGCTATAGAAATAAACTTGAATTGAAATTGAATTGAATTGAAAAGAAACTGAGCAAAATGAACAAATACAGCATTGAGACTGCAGGAAATCACAATAACAGTCCGTCACCTAATGCATGATAACAGGTCCTGAGTGCGATTCAACATACATACACACACACACACACACACACACACACACACACACACACACACACACACACACACACACACACACACACACACACAGGGTAACTGAGCCATTTACTGCTTGCTGGAGAGAAAAGTGTTAAATCCAACAACAAATCCTCACTGAAATGAAGAAAGGAGGGACAGTTAAAAGAATCTAACAGGAAGTGATGGAACAGGACTAGTGAGACTCACTGTACTCATGGTAGAGATGAGGAGCTCAATCACACACTCACGATTCCATAACTCATGGTTTTATAAGGAGTTCTGAGGTTTTATAAAAATGCTTCTGTTGTGCTTTCATTGAGAGTCCATGTGGAGATCTACACAGTTCTGGTCCTTATGTAGCTGCTGCAGCTCTATGACTCAATTTGGAATTAAGCAGTTTGTACTGCTATGACCTTTAACCAATGCCCTTTCTGCTGGGAGACAAAAGTTAATCTGTTTAAACTCTACAGATTTCCTTCTTTTAGATAATACTGTAATTACACATATCGCTGCATGTGCAAACCAAAGCCTGATATCTGAAGAGCATTTTAACCATAAATTTTGTCACAAAGCATTTCTGTACAACAAAAAAATCTAAGCATCTGTTTGACAGACGTGAGTCACATGGCTCTGAGAGCATCACTGTAGGTACAGACGGCAGGGGGGGGGGGGTTTACCTCAGTGATGCTCATTAGTGATACACTGGCTGTGGGCTGGAACAGTACACAGGGCTGTCAGCACGCTGTCACTGCCTCTTACAATGACACTAGTGAGCAAGGTGACTTGAGGGATAACTAAGATGAGCTTGTTAGCACGCTCTCTCTCTCTCACACACACACACACACACACACACACACACACACACACACACACACACACACACACACACACACACACACACCATCTGGCCAGGTTAATGCTTATTCTCAGGACAGCTGTGAAAGGTCAATCCTCATTATTTCTCAGTCTTCCTAATTACAGTACGTGTTTCCACAATCATGTCCACTTTTTGACAATATGAGCAGGTTTTATTTACCATAAAGCTGCAATTACCAGCTATACACTTCTGCTGCTATGTGCATTTTTTTTACATCAGGACTAGCAGCATTTTTCTTCGATCTGTGTACTATTATTGACTGCACCATTCTGGTGTACAGTATTAAGTACTGCTCACTATCTTCATGGGCTCAGTTTGAGACTCAGGCTGCTGTTAACTGGTTAATGTACCGTCACACCTTTCACACCCAGCTTGGGGGCATCACATCAGTGTCACTGCTGTGGAAAATATAGTGCACCCTCTGGTCACCGGTGGTCATCAAAGTTTGGATGTTGTGATGCTGTCCAGTATAAAGTGGGTTAACTGCCACAAAGTAACTGATTATTTTCCTCATAACAGCGTGACACTGTGCACCATGCTTTTCCTCTCCGAATACATTTAACCACTCGTTCTTAAGACAGCAAACGAATAAAAGCGTATAGATTGTGCAGATAGACGTACAGACCACCTGAGAATATCAGCAGTGAAGGAGTAAAAAAGCAGCTTGTACTTTACAGAAATATCAC
Source organism: Tachysurus fulvidraco (assembly GCF_022655615.1). NCBI lineage: Eukaryota > Metazoa > Chordata > Actinopteri > Siluriformes > Bagridae > Tachysurus > Tachysurus fulvidraco. The sequence continues at coordinate 1,983,467 of NC_062533.1, forward strand.
AATGTCTTACGTAACAGCTTTATATCAGACTGTTAATGAGCGCTAAGTTAGATAAATCTCTCCTTATAAATAACCTCATAACCCCCAGATGATTATACGTTACTCTGTGTTACAGAGCAGTTTCTTTTTATTTATTAGTCACAGCATTAATAATATAATAAATAGGGAACAAGTTTTAATGTATTCTCTGATATAGACTTAGAAGCTCTAAAAAACCCTCAGTTAAAAAATCTGACAGGAGTTTCATCAGCTCGCAGCACGTCCTGATCATTCTGTACACTTCCACTTATCTCACTGATACAACAGAGTAGGTGAGGGTTAAAGGGTCCTGCAGCGGCAGCGCTGGGATTTGAACTCATGACCTTTATATCAGTGAATGTCTTAACCTCTGAACTATCACTGGCAAGTGTCAAAGCCTGAATTTGTAAGCTGTAGACAAAACTCTTTGTAGAAAAGTCCAACGCTTAGAAAATAGAGATTACTAACTGATTACAGCCACATAATAGTATAATTACCCCCACACCCTTTAAATCTCCCCACTCCTGTCATCCTGCACCCACTGAGATTCATTTTAATGACTACATATACACACACACACACACACACACACACACACACACACCAAACAAGTATGACAACAAAATTTCCAAAACAAATAAGATGCAATGGGACACAATGAACAACACAGAGAGACTTAAAACTAACTGACTGAAAACACGCAGATATAATCATTCTTCTTTGAGCATATCAACTATAAATTTAAGTTATCCCCAAGTACACACACACACACACACACACACACACACACACACACACACACACAGTATGTCTGCTTACAAGTAGAGAGCAGGGTGAAGAGGCCTCGGTTGATGCGGGTGAGGAGACTGAAAGAGAGACTGTGTGGGCTGGAGAGAGCGAATCTGTAGAAATGTCTCCATCTGCAGGTTAAAACAAATACATGACAGATCACAATAACACCACAGAGAGGAAATAAAATATCCTAAAATCAGAGAGCAGAAAATCGACCTGTACACATGCTGCTGGTGTCTGTCCACATGTCAGAGCTCCAGACAGGTAGATCCATGTCTAAGTCAGCACCGGCCATCTGTAAAAACACACACACTTCAGCTCTTTACAGCATCAGGAGAAAAAGCTCCATGCTGTTTCCAAGTATTAAATGTGTGCAGCAAGAAAATCAATAACAGCAAAACTATGACTGTGGAGATCTAATAATTAGTGACTGAAGCATAATAAATAAGAGAGAGTTCAGATGCAGACAGAAAAAGAGCTGGAGTGAATGTAATTTGCATTTATTTACTCTAAACAAAATTTGAAGGGATGATTTATTGTTAAATTCTTTTAATTTAACCATAAATTAATTTATTTAATTCATTATAAATTAATTTATTTATCTTTTTATTTAAACTAATTAATTGGTTTTGACCCCCCCCCCCCCCCCAGTGTTTCTACAGTGACAGGAAAGAGAAATATGATCGACATGTTTACATGTAAAAGGCATCATTACGCTACTGTTCTGCTCCGATCAGAAAGTGGCAGGAAGTTTAATCATCCTTTACAATCATGTGAATGTTAACATCTGTGAAGGTGAATCAAATCGTGTCAGTATAGTCCTGAAGATTTCATCTGAAGTTCAGATAAATGCTGTGAGAAGTGAGAGATGAAAAGAGCGCTTTCTCACCGTCACCCTGTAGACTGCTCTGATTTCATTTACAGATGTTTTCACAGCTTTAATTCATAATGTATGTAATTGTAATACTTGCTGTTATAATATTTAATAAATGTCTAATAGCAAATTAATCAGACCTTTTTTAGGGGACCAACATTCCACCCTCATTTAAATGAGTTAAGGTCTTAAAATAACTACAGATTGTGTGACGTCCTGCTGTGACTTATTGTCGTACAACTTGTCTACAGGGAAGTAGAAATTATTGTATGTGTGTGTGTGTGCGTGTGTGTGTGTGTGCGTGTGTGTGTGTGTGTGTGTGTGCGTGCGTGCGCGTGTGTGTGTGTGGCTGATTTGACTTGACTTACATAGCCGTTTGAGAGCGCCTGCAGCAACTCTTCCGCATCTCCCAGGCCGTCTAACTCATCAAACAAACTGATATCTACACAAGAAAAGGACAAGGAGATGCTGATGATAAAAAGGAATGATATTAAAAATAATAATAATAATTAAAAAAATCAATCCTTCCCAGAGTCAGAACCTATGTACAATGAATCTTTACTTCTTCCAAAAGATATAAACATCTCTCCAAAGCAAAACGTACAATAAGCTTTGTGAACAGAAGCCTCGCTGACATGTACATTAACATACACTTTTCTTTACTAAATAAAACACACTTATATGTCCTTTTATTTACTTATTATTTATGATGTCAGCAACTACAAGTGATTAATAAATAAATGCCTGTACAAATAATAGCAGAGAACAAGAGTGTTTTCAGAAACCTGGGGTAAAGCTGTTAGGAAGTGTAAGAAGATGTGAGATATGAGATGTTTGGGAATGTTGGCATAAATAAGTCGTTAGGAGAAATGATGAGACATTATGTTATGTTATGAGATGTTAAGAGAAATGATGAGACGTTATAAGATCTGATGAGACGTTATGAGATGTTAAGAGATATGATGAGACGTTATAAGATGTAATGAGATATGATGAGATGTAGAGAGATGTAATGAGATATGATGAGATGTGATGAGATGTAATGAGATGTGATGAGATGTAATAAGATATGATGAGATGTAGAGAGATATGATGAGATGTAGAGAGATGTAATGAGATATGATGAGATGTGATGAGATGTAATGAGATGTGATGAGATGTGATGAGATGTAATGAGATATGATGAGATGTGATGAGATGTAATAAGATATGATGAGATGTAATGAGATATGATGAGATGTGATGAGATGTAATGAGATATGATGAGATGTGATGAGATGTAATGAGATGTAATGAGATGTGATGAGATGTAATGAGATATGATGAGATGTGATGAGATGTAATAAGATATGATGAGATGTAATGAGATATGATGAGATGTGATGAGATGTAATGAGATATGATGAGATGTAATGAGATGTAATGAGATGTGCTGAGATGTGATGAGCTGAGATGTGAGGAGATATGATGAGATGTAATGAGATGTGATGAGATGTAATGAGATGTAATGAGATGTGATGAGATGTGATGAGATATAATGAGATGTAGAGAGATGTAATGAGATGTAGAGAGATGTAATGAGATGTAATGAGATGTGATGAGATGTGATGAGATGTGATGAGATGTGATGAGATGTAGAGAGATGTGATGAGATGTAGAGAGATGTGATGAGATGTAGAGAGCTGTAGAGAGATGTAATGAGATGTAGAGAGCTGTAATGAGATGTGATGAGATGTAGAGAGCTGTAATGAGATGTAGAGAGCTGTAATGAGATGTAATGAGATGTAGAGAGCTGTAATGAGATGTGATGAGATGTAGAGAGATGTAGAGAGATATGATGAGATGTAGAGAGATATGATGAGATATGATGAGATGTAGAGAGATATGATGAGATATGATGAGATGTAGAGAGATATGATGAGATGTAGAGAGATATGATGAGATATGATGAGATATGATGAGATGTAGAGAGCTGTAATGAGATGTAATGAGATGTAGAGAGCTGTAATGAGATGTGATGAGATGTAGAGAGATGTAGAGAGATGTGATGAGATGTAGAGAGATATGATGAGATATGATGAGATGTAGAGAGATATGATGAGATGTAGAGAGATATGATGAGATATGATGAGATATGATGAGATGTAGAGAGCTGTAATGAGATGTAATGAGATGTAGAGAGCTGTAATGAGATGTAGAGAGCTGTAATGAGATGTAGAGAGCTGTAATGAGATGTAATGAGATGTAGAGAGCTGTAATGAGATGTAGAGAGCTGTAATGAGATGTAATGAGATGTAGAGAGCTGTAATGAGATGTGCTGAGATGTAGAGAGATGTAGAGAGATATGATGAGATATGATGAGATGTAGAGAGCTGTAATGAGATGTAGAGAGCAGTTTGTTTACCCCACTCTCCGTCCTGATCGATAGACATGTTCCCTGTGTCGTTACTCATCGCTGTAGGAGTTATAATTCGCGAAGGATCTTCGGCGTTCAACAACAACTCTTTCGACATAGTTCCCTGAAGACATCAGTGACTGTATAAGTGAGAAAATCAGGATTAAACTCGGTTAAAACTCGGTGTCCGTCTATAACATCTCAGCGCTGTTCAACACATTTCCGGTTCGAGAATCGTCCCCACTTTACGTACACGTCCTACTTTACTGTAGCTCTACGGGTACCGAAGAGGCTCATGCTGTTGAACGCGTTAAACATGCCGTAAGATGGCAGTGAGGAGCTTTTTGTTCAGCTGTAACTCGGACTGTGTGTGAGACAGACAGCCTTATAACGTTATGTTTAAGGAATCTGCTTCGTGCACATTCACACTTTAAAACTGTCAGACCGAAAGGTTTGACCATGAAATTATTGGTTGATTTCTATATAGATGTGTAACAGTAATGAAAGCTAAGGGACCGTCAACAAATGACTGATCCGTATAACGCTCTATAACGTAAAGAATACAACACATATGCATTACATTATAAAGTCTCTGAGCACTTTATTAGGAACAAATGTACACACATTATACTGTACAATTATCTCATCAGTCAGTTGTGTTGCACTGTCTTGGTGAAAGAGGAAAGCAGACAATGAGCTGAAGTAACTCAGATAAAGTAACTCAGATAAAGTAACTCATAAAGTAACTCAGATAAAGTAACTCATAAAGTAACTCAGATAAAGTAACTCAGATAAAGTTACTCATAAAGTAACTCAGATAAAGTTACTCATAAAGTAACTCAGATAAAGTAACTCAGATCATCACTCTTTGTGGTGAGCAGAAAAGCATCTCCAAATGCAAAGAAGGAAACCGCATTAGGTCAGTCAAGAATTCAGTTTATTTGTATAGTTTATTTAACAATTTCCCACTGTCTCAAAGCAGCTTTACAGAAGTATGGAAACAGAAGAGAGAGAAAAAGTAATAAATATATAATAAGAATAAAAAATGAGGATAAAAAAAATTAAAATATACAATTAAAGTTTAAAATTAATTTAAAATATAAAATACTATATATCTATCCCTACCCCTAATGAACAAGCCGGAGGCGACGACGGCAAAGAAAAACTCCCTGAGATGACATGAGGAAGATACCTTGAGAGGAACCAGGCTCAGAAGGATCCCATCCTCATTTGGGTGACACTGGACAGGAAATAGTGTAAATGTAAATAATGTCCTTTCTACATCAGTTTATAATAGTGCAACTGAGATCAGCACAGACAGTACAAACTCTGAGATCAGCACAGACATGATTGCTGATAAAGACCAGACCATACAGCTGACTGACACTACATTGGTTCAGAAGGAGTCATGACAGTCTACACCAGGACACCAGGATGCACTATGGGAAGAAGGCGAGCCTGCAGAGTAGGTGTGACGCTCTGGGTAATGTTCTGCTGGAAAACCTCAGGTCTTGCATTCATGTGGATGTTACTGTGACATGATCCACCTACATAAACACTGCTACAGATCAAGTTCACTCCTTCATGCTAACTGTTCACTAACAACAGTGTCCTCTTTCTGCTGGATGTTCATGCAATTAACCGGACAAAAAAAATCTGCACTTACAGTACTTACTTACAGTACTTTAGGATCTGCATGTAAAGTCAGATACCACATATTTATCCATACTAGTTGTATTGTAATTGCATTTTAAATAATTGCAAAAAGCTTCATTGGACAAAAAAATGTTTTATGCAGTTAAACAGTTTTATGGTCCCTTCACAAATTGACTGGCTAACATCATTTCACTAATAATATCATTAGCATACAGGGAAGTGTAAGTGATTTATCAGGTTAAATCACCCAATCATTCTGATTAGATTAACAGAGCAGACTGAGGACTAGTCATTGTTTTCTTGTGTTAGCAATGGTTGCCTCCAAAAAGAGACATGTAGCCATCATCACTGCATCAAAATGCCATTACATGCATGAAAATTGTGCAAATTTGCAAATAGAACTTCAAGAGAGGTTCAGCTGTAGTAAAGAAGGTTCCAGGACATCCTAGAGGGCCAGGACCATCCCGGGCTGGGGAGTCAGCTGTGGAATCATGGCAGTATCAGCGCAGAGCTTGCTCATTATTGGCACCTGGTGGGTATGAGTGCTTCTGCATGCACAGTGTGGCAAAGACCTTTGGACAATCACCTGGTTTCATGAAGGGCAGTAAAGAAACCACTTCTCTTATAGACAACCAGACAGACATTTTGGAGAAAAGACTGAAGATTGCACAGCAGAAGAGTGGTACAAAGTTCTCCATTCTGACTGTTTAGGATATCAGGAAAATCATTGTCTGGAAAAGAAAAGGTGGATGCTACCAGCTACCAGTAAAGCATCCTGAAACCATCCTTATTTACAGACTGGCTTGATGAAAATTGGAGGAGCATCTATTGTCTTTTTCCAATAAAAAAAATAATTAATTAAAAAATTTCTTTCAAAATATTTACTATATTGAACAGTAAATAAATAAATACTTGTTCCAGGGTTCCTATAGGAAGTTCTCCTGTTTCTGCAGGTATAAATCCTGGACTCAGTAACCACCACATTTACACTTTACACACATCTGTAACATGTGTTATACACAACATGTGTTTTTTCACCAGTCATTACCAAGTCTTTTACTCCTCATCACATATATTTAGTTTTCTAGCCCTGCTCATATCAATGACTTTACCTTGAATCTGGTTCTTGTCTGATTCCCTGATTAATAAAAATCTGTCAATAATCTTTAGCCAAATTATGGCTCATCCAATCAATAAAATAAATTAAAATTAATTACTTACAAAATATCTTCAATTAAAATAATTCAGGTAAATTCAAGAACTTAATAAATAAAAAATAAATACGCACAAGTAACACAAGTTTCCAAACCTTTATACTTTTTTTTTACCAGGCAGAACTAGAGCGAGGCAGCCCATAAATTCTCATAAACTCTGTCTGTGTGTGTGTGTGTGTGTGTGTGTGTGTGTGCGTGTGTGTGCGTGTGTGCGTGTGCGTGTGTGTGCGTGTGTGCGTGTGCGCGTGTGTGTGCGTGTGTGTGTGTGCGTGTGTGCGCGTGTGTGCGTGTGTGTGCGTGTGTGTGTGTGTGTGTGTGTGTGTGTGTGTGTGTGTGTGTGTGTGTGTGTGTGTGCGCGCGCGCTCGTGTGTGTGTGTGTCTCCAGTGACAGAACAACAGAAGGAAACACACATACATTTCATACCAGGCATGCTGAACAGAAAACTGCACACCGGTCAATGTAAAACGTGTGTGTGTGTGTGTGTGTGTGTGTGTGTGTGTGTGTGTGTGTGTGTGTGTGTGTGTGAAAACATGCAGAAACAAACTATTTCACCAAAAAAATCTCTCAGTGACGTCACTATTGAACTTGACCGTCTGCATTGCTGACGGTTTGTGTTGCTAACTAACGCGTCCCGCCGCTCAGTGTGTGTGTGGTAACGTGACGAGACGCACAACTACGTTTGATTGGTGAAACACAGTCACGTGGTAGAGCCTTAGCGGAAGTTTCTCTCTCTGTCAAATTGATGCGTAGAATACCAAAGAGGTAAAAAGAAAAGTAACAGTAGCGCAGGGGCATAAATCTGGGCTGTAAAAAACATTATGATATTTTCCAACATGCCCTGTTTCTGTGGTCCTATACTTTATTATTTGCTACTTGAAATACATTGTATTCTTTTAAATTGTGTGTGTGTGTGTGTGTGTGTGTGTGTGTGTGTGTGTGTGTGTGTGTGTGTGTGTGTGTGTGTGTGTGTGTGTGTGTGTGTGATAGTCATAGATATGGCAATATGATGATATGGTATTGTTAACACAATAAATTAGGTTATTATTAGCTTATTATTAGAAGGCTTGGTCATGGTCAGTACTTCAACAACACTGACCAACAAAATTGCTTCATTTATTCGAGTTTCCTGTTTTGTATTTTTAATAAGTAACTAATAACTAATAGAATGTTAAAAATTGTTAAACAACAGGGAAACTAGATGCCATACTAAATATTTAAATAAATGCTAAATATTAAAATAAATGAAATAGGATAATTAAATATTTGTCATTGTAATTGTATTGAGATGCATCACTTGTTCCTCGTGTTTGAAGCACAGGGTACATTAATGGTTCTGTTTGTTTTTTGCCATCACAAACAGTCTAGATATAAAGATAGCCTGCTACAGCTCACACGTACCATGTGCCAGCTTGCTCTTATGAGGGATATTCTTAGATTCTGTTATGATTCTTTAATGTCAAACTGATGAGTGATGTTGCTGGGTGTAAAGGATCAGGAGCAGGTGGGTCTGGTCTTAATCTCATTGGGTCCCTCAGATCAGGATCAGCTTAACCTGAGGTGGTCTCAGAAAAACCTCTGCTATACGTCTTACTATACGTCATGCTGTACATCATCTGCATGTCACAGTTCACACGCCTGTACTCCTTTTGTTGTTGTACAAACTTGTAGAAACTCTTCAGAGTGTTTGAAGTTCTTCAGCTTAATAGTGCTTTCAGATCCTGACCTGTCTGTGCTAGCATGAGGATGTGTTTTTAATGAAGCTCTTCTGTAGGTTGCTCTGGATAAATGTGTGTACTGTATAATTCTTATACTGTACTGTATAATACTTATATTGTACTGTATAATACTTATAAATGTAAATCTGCTGCATTTCTCTGCATCATGCTTCATCGTAGCAAAGCTTTAGCATTTTTCCACCAGAATGTATCTGTGTTTTTATTCCAGGTGATTTAGCCACTAGGCAATATGCTAACTGTCATACATTTCCTCTGAGATTCAACACATGACTTATTTCTCATGTTGTTCGGTATTATGTGGAATATCTGGTGTCTGGTTCTTGAAAGGTTGTTACTTTTGCGTAGATGTTATCTAGCTGAATTGATGACATGGTTGAGAGGAATCAGCAGGAACAGGGAGGCAGATGATTACATACACATTTACACACTTTAAGCTTTATCGGTGTGTTGAAGCTGATATAAGGCTAAAAACAGAATGACCAGAGCTTTTGAATAACTGAACACCCAGAGTGAAGTAAAAGGGAAGGCCCACAGACAAAGAAACACAGAAACCTGTATCACATTCCTGTGTATGCCCACACAATGCCAGTTTATTAGGTACAGGAATGGATTAGTAAAATCCAGGGCACCTGGGCAGAAGCAGGGACAACCGCCCCACCCTGCTACACATGAACAAATGCATGGAGGTCTAAGCACCATGGCCCACAACCCAACGAATGTAAAATAAAATGAACACATTAACACGATACACATCCATTCTGAATATCTTACAGTAGCAGCCTCTGTCCTGTGCAGAAGGCAGCCTTTCCTTAGACCACTGGCTTTTTTTTTGTAAAATGTTGCTTGAATTTGTAAACCACTCAGTATCAGTGAAGCAATATGCAAAACATGAACAAACAAAAGCTGCTCAGAGTCAGACACTGGCAGTAAAAATGTGTTAGAGTTTGACTATGACTGTGCATGGAATAAGGATGAGCTACTGTATGGCCTCTGTATGTAAACCAGTAAAGGATTCCTTAATATCATGTTGTTTGTGGATGTACAGTATATATAATCACATACATTGTGCATGCACAGTATATTGTGTTCCTTTGCTTACCGCTGTGTAATTACCAGTGTTAATACTTCTCACTAGGTGTCTTTATCTATATCCTGTTTACCCGTGTCTGTTTCTGACATTTCTTGACTTGTATGTTAAGTTTGTAATTAGGGGTATGTTTTCAAGGGCTTATGCATTTGTACTCCTGTGTGTTCCTGTTTTTTTTTTTCATTCTGTCCCACTTAAGGATATGTTTTAGAATGTGTACTTTACTTTTTATGATGAATGTTAACAACGCACACTGAGGTATCTTATCTTAAACCAGATCAGTATTTTAACCGTGCTTAAACTCCACTGACTCACAGATGGAGACAGTCTGAGGATTAACAGGTTAATGTAACACCAAGAAGCCAACCTATACATTTGTTTGGATTTACAGGACTTTATCTACCTGCCCACTGTCTGGTTGCTGTAGGAACCACCTCCTTAAGTTCACCATGTTTGCATGCAGCTTGGTCTTATTTTTACTTTTATTATTGAAATTAATTTGTGGCCCAAACCACATGACTGAATAAAGAATTCACATGGATTCCTCTGAGAATTATACAACCAGTTTTACAGTTAAGAAATCTCATTACAAGTGGATAGAGTCTTTTTCTTCTTCTTCTTCTTCTTCTTCTTCTTCTTCTTCTTCTTCTTCTTCTTCTTCTTCTTCTTCTTTCTGAACTCTTTATTAAGTTGGCAAATATTAGCACTTGCCTTTCTGTTTATTGATTAAATACTTCAGTTTGCAGTAAATCACATAATGGTTACTAAATGTGACTATTGCATAGACACCACCCTGTATTCTGCACATTAGAATGCTCCGAATTGCATATTCATTAAGGCAAACATGCAAAACAGACCAGACAGGCTTGTGTGAAAAAACCCCAACACAGTCCTCCTGTTAAATTGTGAAAATTGTCACAAAGCAGCTTCACAGAAATCCGGTACAGATTACAACAAATCAGCTTGCACGTATTTGGAGGAGTTTGTCGTACAATTGGATTTTTTTATATGCAAAACATCAATACCCCAAACTTTCTGACCTTTTGGAAATAATGATAATGTTCTTCTCGCTCTTATTCTTATTTATTTAAAATTGCAGTTTTTTACATGTAAAAAAACAAATAAAGACGCCTGCCTGTGTGACAAAGTGCTATAAGGTGGTGTGCTGCTCTGAGACAACCAGAAAATTCAATATTAAATAGATGAGTAAGATCATAGGGCCCATTTTATGCTTTAGATGACATAACATTGTCAAATTACCAGTATTCTGTTACTACAGGGTTGATGGTAAAAAGTCAGGCAGAATATTCCTAGTGTTAATTGACATATACTTCATTAAAGGAAGTGTAAGGACAGGTACTATCAAAAATGTCCCTCACAGTATAATCTGGTTATTTGATGAAAGAAGTGTGTACATGCATAAAGAAGTGTGTACATGCATAAAGAAGTGTGTACATGCTTAAAGAAGTGTGTACATGCATAAAGAAGTGTGGACTCTATATAGACCCTTCCAGAGAAACTGTATTCAGTTCATCACAGACAGTAACAGAGCTCTCCACTAGAACAAGAGCCATTAAGAGTAAATGACAGAGTAAGAGTAAGTGATTTTCCATTTCTGTGCTCTTAAGTGTGTACATTACATGTTGTCAGGATTGTTCTACTACAGTTACTTGTGAAAGACTCTACTGTAGCTGATGTTCGATCTAATCAGAGAATAATTAAGTGAAATGAACAGAATCTGTATTGTTTATTTAATTAATTTACCCAATATAGGTTAGATGCTACTGAGTAAATTGAGTGAAATTGGAATCAGGCCCATGTTTCGACTTATGGGAGTATGTCTAATTACAATTGACGGGGGGGGGGGGGGAGAGAAAGTATACTAACAGAGGTTTCAGAAACAGAGCCCTCAGAAACACAGAGTCCTCTTCTTATTATGTCCATTGTTGGGGTGATGGATATGCTGCGAGATTGATGATGCTGAACCTTGTTGTCCAACATTGTCTCACCAAAGCGTCCATAGAGGAGTGATGACTTATTATCTCTACATGTGTGCGGGGGGAGGACGGGCTGGAGATCTAGAGGAGGGGTGGGTGGGTTAATGCTTTATACAGTGTGATGAAGATGGAGTATGGAGAAGGAGGGCAGATGGAGACCCATAGAGAGAGAGATAGAGAGAGAGAGAGAGAGAGAGAGAGAGAGAGAGAGAGAGAGAGAGAGAGAGAGAGAGAGGGAGAGTGAGTGAGAGAGACTTAAGGACTTAAGAAAGGAAATACGGTTAGGATTTGATAACGGCAACAGATGTACAACAACAGTTATATTAACAACAACAACAACAACAACACCAACAATAATAATAATAATAATAATAATAATAATAATAATATGTTTATTCAGAAATTTCATAATTTCTCACTGTCCTCTTGTATGTAGGGGTGATGGTGTGTACAAAAGCAAGTGCCATAATTAGGAGAGCATGTAGTGTGTCTGGATGATCCCAGTGTAATCTGCAGAGTTGAGTTAGCAGGTGGCCCAAGCCTGGTTTGGGGGAGGGACTGGCTTCACATGCACTGTTTGTCAGGATTGCATCGTGAATACAAAGGGATTACTGCATATGGTGTGTGTGTGTGTGTGTGTGTGTGTGTGTGTGTGTGTGTGTGTGTGTGTGTGTGTGTGTGTGTGTGTGTGTGTGTTTATCTTGCAAAGAGGAGCGTCTTTGGGATTTAAAGTGATGATGGATGTTAAGAAGGAGGGCCAGAAAAAAAACCATAATCCATTACATGTAGCTACTACATCTGGTGTAACAGAAACAGAAAAATAAATTAACTGATCAGTTTAGTCAGTTTAAATAAGCTCAAGCTAAATAAACATGTCATTAAAATTGTTTGAAATTAACTTATTAAATATTTGCAAAAATACCATTACATTATATTACAGTCTCATTTCATGCTTGGGTTATATGTTGCTTTAGTAACCAATGGAGATCTTACAATATAACGCATTAAATTATTTTAATCATGACATTTAGTTGATAAAAGATTTATTACAGCTATTTAAATTATGTGAGCAACTAAAGAACACTACAAACCCTCCTCACAAACCTTAAAGAACCAAAAGCCTACAAAGAGCTTGCCCTGAACCATGTGCCACCATTAAGCTGGGACAAAGGAGGGATTGACGAATCACCAATTTAATCCTTCAGTTTGACTTAAATGAATTTATGTTATCTGTTGGACAAAAGGGAGGGGAATACAAATGAAAAGCCTTGATTGGTGTGAGATGAGTTGGAAAAAAGGCTATTCATCTTTGTTACCATCCTCCTGTGTTTCTTTTATGTGCAGTTTACAAGGTTGTGGGCTGAAAAAAAGCAATGCTTGTTGTACAAAAAACAGAGGGAAGGGGCTCTTAAGAACGCTGGCCGTCCTCAACACTAGCAAAGAGTCTGTGGCTTAAGAGTTCAAGATTGTGAATGTTTGTGACTTCTGAATAACCTTCGAAGGACTGGGAACTAACCCCTGCATGACCCTGAATCTCCAAATAGGGGGCTTGTGAGGGGTCTCTGGTCCACTCTTTGAATAACTGGAGACATGGATGCAACAGGAATGAGAGATGTGTTCATACAATATAATAAAATATAGTGTAATATAATATAATAAATGTTTTATTAGATAATAATAATGACTTTTTTCTCAACTTCTTGTTGTTGCATCATAGAGACAAACTGCAGTTGGCATGGTATACATTCATTACAAAATTAATGATCTTAAACAGGATTAAACAAATCAACAATGGTCCAATTCTTGATTAAAATTAGAGTTAAGGTTTTTAAGAGTTAAGACCAATTTGATCCGGAGCCAGCAACGGATGCAGAGAACAAATTATTATTTTGGTCTTTACCTGAGTGTGACTTCTGTGTTCACACTTTTCTAAACGAACCGCACGGTAAATTGTCATCTTCCTCTACAGTTTAATCCTTTTTACAAGTTTCTGTCTTAAACAGCAGTTTCTGTCGACTACAACCGTTATTTAAGATGCTTTCACATTTGCTGTTTTTGTCTGTTTTTCAAAGTCAAATTTGCATGGACAAAAACGTGTGTAGACTTAAATAAATAAAAATCAACTATTTATGTAAATAATGTTCATTCGTAATTTTCAAAATTGTTTTGATCCATGTAGTAAACAGATAATTAACATTCCCAACCTGATATCTGTTAAAACATTATTTTCACCATAGAATTGTATTATTATCAAATTTCAGACT
>NC_062533.1:2000000-2002500 GCF_022655615.1 Tachysurus fulvidraco
ACACAGAACAGACACATAAACACACACATAACAGACACATAAACAATAACATCACCTAAACAAACTGTAAATGATCAGTGACTTCAAATCATTTAAAAAAATCCAATAAAAGGAAACAAGATGATTCATGACTCTCACTGCGATCTCACAACTGATTTCACTGCGTTAAAGGTGTTATTTCTTATATAGATTGTGATTTCTACATTATAGATTCTTATTTATTTATTTATTTATTTATTTATTTATTTATTTATTTAAACATGGATGTCTTGATCCAGTGAGGAAAATATCATTTGACATCAGAAACAGTTTCTCTCTGAACACAAAACGGACATTGATTCCAAATGTCAGGGTTTTCAGCTGAAACACATTTTGCATCTTGAGGAATTCTCCAGTGTCAGTTGCCCACTTTCTCAGGGAAAGGTGACTTATATAAGGCTCTCAATTCTCCCCTAACTGGAGGACCATTTGCCAGGGTGTATTAACTCAATCCTACATAACATTTATACAGGTCTTTGTTCAGCACATCAGAACACAGTGACGACATTAACTGGATTAATTCATTTCACCATCTAGTCCTCTAGTAGTTTATTTCCTCCGTTGTTCCTTACACCCACACATCCAACTATGAGTAGACATCCAGTTGTAATAGAGTGTATATTATAGAGTAAGTGCTATAACTCCAGATTTAAGAAGAATACAGGAAGAGACCCTTGATGTGAGTCTTTGCAGTGTGCACAGAGACCAGACTTTGAAATAGATTACCATTAAAAATGTAAAAAACAAAAAAAAAGTCAACTTTTGTGGATTCAATTAAAGTGGATTCAACCTTGACCTTTAAATCCCTGCAAAATATCACAGGTTACAAACTTCCCACTTGACTCCACTGGTCCCATCAGAAACCTTTGCACAAATGAATATTGAAAAATCGTTGTTTTGCCCCACACATGAATATTCTCCTCGTCCTTATTTGGTTAAATACAGAAAAGTTTTTGCTTCCCAATGAAATTTGTCCCTAAAGAAACAAAGTGAATCTAATTGTATGTTAGTTAATAGTTCTGGTGTAGGATCAGCACAAGCTATCCAATGCCAGAGAGTAGATGTTACTAAGTCGTTAATGTTAACGTCAACACACACCCTTGACATTTCTAGGAGCAAAAATTTCCATTTATCACAGCGACCCTTTAACTTTTCAACAACTCCTTTTTTCTGTAAAAGCATTCCAACTCGTAAAAACTGGTGTCTGGTTCAAGTTAAACCCTCTGGGAGGCTTGGTTTTCGGTTAGGCCAATTCCCATTTAGTATGGCTTTAAATTTAAACCAGTTGACTTTTGCATCAGGGTTTAATGAATAATAAAAAATAATGCATATCTCATTGATCACTGATTAAAACACCATCATCAGTATATGCTTGTAAATGTCTGTAAACTTCATAAAACATAATCCATACAAATCTGTTGTAAACTTGATTAAAAGGAGCTCAACTGCTCTACTACTATACAACATACCAGACAAGGCATGACACCTCTATGGATTTTAAAACTTTCTGTATACTTTTAACATCACTGTACAAAACCTTTATCATGAAAACAAAATTAGGACAAAAAACAAATGTTAATACATTCCCTAAACAATAGTGCTTAACCCTCTCCAAATTCTTTCCTTGTTTATTCACACTAGACCAAAATCTAGATTACATTACAGATATACAAAATATCTGTGATAAAATAAAAAATCTAATAAAAAATTATTGCCTCCTTGTGAAACAGTATTTCTGATCAGGATGGAAGAATTCACTCAAAATGTTGGCCAAACCTTGGAGAGAAATTTATCACTGCATTATAAATGAACTGTTCTCCCATTTTTAATATCATCTAGGTCACCTTTTTGGCAGCAAAGTGAGAACTGCCCTACAGCAACTTATTGTTAGCTGTCCATTGGCTAAGCTTTCATTAAAACCCCCTAGTCGAACTCTGGCCAAAATATTTACCAGTAATCCATCAATTCTAGGTACTTTGCCATGTGCCATACTTTGGACGGGTCTTTCTAGCTCCTCTAACATTACAGTCTTAGTAAAGCTGGTGTGTAACAATAAAACCTTATAACCTTAAACAATAAACTTTTCTGAAGATAATAAATTGTCATAAACATGAACCCGCCTGTAGGCTATGTTAGACAGCACCTTTACAGTCAGTTCTTTACGTTGATGTGTTGGAAGCAGCTAAAAGCAAGCATAAGTCTTTGACGAGTTGAACTGTGTTGGCTAGATGACTGGGTCAGAGTTTCACCAAAAGAGCAAGTCTTGTGGGATGTTCCCTGGTATGCAGTGGTAAGTACCGAATAAAAGTGCTCTACAGAAGGTCAAGGCAGGCCCAAGGCTCATCGATGCTCTTGACACAGTTCTCACCTCACTGTTCTCTTCTGTCCAAATTCTCATTGGAAGCAACTTCTGCAAAGACTCAAAGAAAATCTTAAAGCCTCTGAACAAGATCCTTGTGCA
>NC_062533.1:2007500-2015000 GCF_022655615.1 Tachysurus fulvidraco
TCCATCATCCTTCTACCGTACACGTACCTATTCTGTACTTTATTCTAAACAGTTACAGGTCAGTATAAGGTTAGTGCTCATTAATTATCTTTTAAAATGTGTTTTCTGTGTAAAGTAGACTAGACTGTCTCTCAGGTCATATGGCTGTGTTCATCTGCAGCTTAACATCGTGTCAGTTGGAATGTCACAAGTTTACTGCTTTATCAACTGTTTCTTAACTGAGACCAAATGCTGAGGAGCATCTCAGGATCAATGGGTCAGGATAACTTGGTCTGTCCTTTTCTCTTCCCCACCATTACAGAAAGAGGAGTTCAGAATAAGGCCATGACACATACAAGGTCATGAATGCAAGACGGAAGAAAAACAAAAGCAAACGTCATTAAATAATAATTTTTATACCATTTCGAAGAGCACGCATGTCTCTAGAATGCAAACCTCTGCATCTTCATTCCAAATGCTTTTGAAATCTATTTTATGAACTTTGCTTTGCAGTGAGAGTTTAGTGAGTTTAGTGAGTGAATCTAAGGGTTATTTCATATCCAGCAGTTCATCATGTGTTCAGGATCCTTTTGCCTACTACGACTCGGATCCACTCTAGTTCAACTCCATTTTTGTTTCCTCTACCTATTCACTGCTCACCCGGTGTGTAATTAGGTTAATATGACGGTTGGATGAGTTTCTGTTCACATGTTTATTTTCTTTCTTGTTTTTTATTTTTCTCTGGATATTTAGTGTTCGAGATGTTTGTCGTCAGAGACTTGTATAAGTCCAATTACCAATTCTACGCACGAGTACTATTCTACCTCAAAAGCTTAACAAATGAATAGATTACATGAATGGAGATTCCTGGTCTTTCCGCTGTCCGCTGTTGGGGGCTGCCACAGCGGACCACGTGGCCCACCTATAGATTGGTACAGGTTTTTCACCGAATGCCCTTCCTGATGCAACCCTCCCATTGAGGGCACTGAGAGTTATCTCTTCTAGATCTCTTCTCTAGAACGCAGGATCTTGCTGCTGGATTCTAGAAGATAAATGCATACTTGAATATCTGAGAGGTTTAAGGAAAGAATAAAGAATGTCTCTGTTGATGGAGCATTGTATTAAAGGCTCAGTGTCTTTACATGTGAACTGTGCACAGTTAGGCCTTACGTTGTCTGCACTCCACTGAAGTGGGACGTTAAAGCTCAGAGTGGGATTTCACATTCCATCAGTAACAGCAGGTTGTGAGGTTGAATAAGCAGAGCAAAAGCACAGCTGTACCTAAAATATTTAGGTTTTTTAGGACAGATTGTGGATGTGCGTCTTGCTGGTGCATCTGTGACCAGGGCAAATCTCTGTGTGGAGAGCCACGGGGTCCGGCGTAATGTCAGCCTGATCCAAAGGAAGAACCAACCACATCAAACAGGAGTAACTGTTCATGCAGGGGGAAACTGTAAGAAAGAGATGTCCAGGTACTAACCCAAATGCAGAATTGTACTGTACATCTTGTCTCTCCTGTTTCCACCAAAACGTGTTCAGGCTGCTACTGTCAAATCTTTTGTCAGCTGTGCCAATGTCAAATGTCTGTTTTAATGATGCCAGCAGTGGAAATCTTGGACATCTGGGAGAGTTACAGTGAGTAGAAGCCCCAAAGAACTACCCGGACTACTACGTACCCAAAGCAAAGCACGACGTTGGATTAGTGAATGTTTTGGACTGCAAACATGGCACTCCTCAGGCCCTGTACATGTGCACTGTACACTGGCAAGGCTTACCAAACCATTCAGGAGGACTATGTGCACCCAATGACTGAAACTGTACCCTGAAGGTGGTGCTGTGTATCATGATGACCAATAATGACCAGTACTGATCCACTTTGGGGTGTTTTAGAGGAGTGAGTCAGGATACATTTTCCTCCACCAGCATCATTTAATGACCTGGACATTGTTCTGCAAGAGGAACGGCTCAAAATCCCTCTGACCTCTGTGCAGGACTTGTATCTGTCGTTCCCAAGGCATCTTGATGATGTATTGGCGGCAAAAGGAGGCCTTGTACCACACTAATATATTATTGTGGTCTAAATGCAGCTGTTTTAGTTTCATTGTCCAATTCCTGTATATTTTTTACCTCAGAACAGTAAGCAAATGTGGCTGCATGTTGATCGATTTAAAGCTAATACCTAAATACTGTAACATATAGCACATGTCAAGCTAAGGCATGCTGCCCTGTTTACTGCTGGTGCTGTGAGCAGTCGTGCTGATTTGACGTCACTTGCTGAAATTGAGGAGATTATTTTGAAAACCAGATCTAATTTGTGTCTTTTTACCAGAGGGGAGTTTAGCATCCCTCCTCTCTGTATGTCAGTGTGTGTTTTGTAAAAGAAAGGTTTTATTTCTCTGAGAAGTAAAACCTCATGAGCCGACATATCAATCACCGGGACAGTGTTACAGAAAAGCTACGAGCCTTCCTAGGTCTGTTTAGAGCCAGTTTATCAGCCAACCTCCTCTTTAATTAGCTCAGTACATTAATGTTCTTGTGGAAACACAGTGATTTAAAGACCCCAGTGATCACTGTACTGTGCTGATGTGTTGGTGGAGCTGTAGATAATCAAGCTGCTAGAGCTTTATCTGTGTCACTGAGCCATGTGATTGCATTCAATTATGTCTATATGGGCCGTTTCCTTTATGAGCTGACATATTTTTAATGGGTATATTTGTTCAAGTTGCCCTAAAGGTATTCTCTTTAACTGCCATCTCCACCCCCTCTCATGCGTGATTTTTCTCTGAAGGAAATTTTGCAAGTTCACAAATGAATATACTCTGTGTGTGTGTGTGTGTGTGTGTGTGTGTGTGTGTGTGTGTGTGTGTGTGTGTGTGTGTGTGTCTGTGTGTGTGTGTGGAGCAGCATGAGCAGAGTTTTTAGAGCTGCCATGATGCACAACACTCCGTTTTATGTTGTATTTTATGTTGCCGCGCGCGTGTGTGTGTGTGTGTGTGTGTGTGTGTGTGTGTGTGTGTGTGTGTGTGTGTGTGTGTGTGTATGACAGAGAGAGAGAGTTCAGGGTTCAGAGTGTACAGCCTGTCACTGCCTCTGCACTTTTGTAAGTAATGTGAAATATGACTGGAAAGAGTTAACATTGAACTTGTGACAGAAGAATGTTATTGCAGCAGAAACTCTGAGAAATATTTTCAGATTCTCTTCCTTGTGAAATTGAGGTGAAGACTGGAGTGTGTCGAAGATGAAGTACATTCTGCTTAACATTGTGATAAATAAATGGGACAGATGTTTACTGTAATTTGATTTGGGCTTCATTTAATTTGAGAGAGAGAGAGAGAGTGAGAGAGAGAGAGTGAGTGAGTGAGAGAGTGAGTGAGTGAGAGAGAGAGGGAGTGAGAGAGAGAGGGAGTGAGAGAGAGTGAGAGAGAGTGAGTGAGAGAGAGGGAGGGAGTGAGAGAGTGAGAGAGAGAGAGAGTGAGTGAGAGAGTGAGTGAGAGAGAGAGAGAGAGAGTGAGTGAGTGAGTGAGAGAGTGAGTGAGTGAGAGAGACAGAGTGAGAGAGAGAGAGTGAGTGAGGGAGAGAGAGTGAGAGAGAGAGTGAGTGAGAGAGAGAGTGAGTGAGTGAGTGAGAGAGTGAGTGAGTGAGAGAGAGAGTGAGAGAGAGAGTGAGTGAGAGAGAGAGTGAGTGAGTGAGAGAGTGAGTGAGAGAGAGAGTGAGAGAGAGAGTGAGTGAGAGAGAGAGTGAGTGTGAGAGTGAGAGAGTGTGTGAGTGAGAGTGTGAGAGAGAGAGAGAGAGAGTGAGTGTGTGAGAGATTGAGTGAGTGAGGAGGAGAGAGAGGAGAGAGGAGAGAGAGAGTGAGTGAGGAAGGAGTGAGTGAGAGAGAGAGTGAGTGAGAGAGAGTGAGTGAGAGAGTGAGTGAGGAGGACGAGAGTGAGCTGAGAGAGAGATGAGAGTGAGAGCAGAGGAGTGAGTGAGTGAGAGGGAGTGAGATGAGAGGAGTGAGAGAGGGAGTGAGGAGAGACGAGAGTGAGAGAGAGAGAGGAGCAGAGAGAGAGTGAAGAGAGAGAGTAGACGAGGTAGTGAGGGAGGCGTAGTATGCAGAGTGACGAGGTAGATGTGAGGGAGTAGCGTGCGAGAGAGAGTGAGAGAGAGAGAGAGTGAGTGAGGGAGAGTGAGTGAGGGAGTGAGAGAGAGAGAGTGAGAGAGAGAGAGAGAGAGAGAGAGAGAGAGAGAGAGAGAGAGAGTGAGTGAGGGAGAGTGAGTGAGGGAGTGAGAGAGAGAGTGAGAGAGAGAGAGTGAGAGAGAGAGAGAGAGAGAGAGAGAGAGAGAGAGAGTGATGTCTTGCTCTGTTCATTACTCTACATGACTGTGTCAGATGCCTGTGTTTCCTGGTGATGTCACACTGTGTTAATCAGTAAGCTGTAGTAAGATGTGTTTTACTGACATCGACCCTCGACCCACACTGTGATCTCCTGACAGAACAAACATGGCTTACTCAACTTATATTAGTTATATCTCTTTATATTCACCTTTTGTTCTATGGTCTTGATCTGTAAAGCTGCTTACTGTGTGATTGTCTTATACTGTCATGTAGTTTATCTGTGACTGAGCAGAGCTGAAGACATTCGACAGCGTCGGACCGGAACAGTGGGTAGGGGGACAGAGAAGCAAATGAGAAGGAGAGCAAGAGATGAGAGCAAGGGGAGAAACAACAGCGCAGGCAACACACACACACACACACGCAACACACACACACACAACACACACACACACACACACACACACACGACCCACACATCCAGCGCACACACACAAACACAACACACCACACACACAAAACACACACACACAACACACCACGCACACACACCACACACATACACCACACACACACACACACACACCACAACACACACACCACACACACACATACGCACACGCACACGCACACACACACACAACACACCACACAATACCACACACCACACACCACACACAAACACACACACACAAAACAAACACACACACCACACACAAACAAACACACACCCCACACACCACACACCACACACAAACAAACACACACACCACACACAAACAAACACACACACCACACACCACACACAAACACCACACACAAACAAACACACACACACACCACACACAAACAAACACACACACCACACACAAACACACACACACACACGCACACACACACACACGTCAACACCACACACACACACACACACACACACACAACCGCACACACACCACAAAACACGCACACACACACGCACCACACACCACACAGCACCCACACACACACACTCACACACACACGTCACACACACCACACACACACACACACACGCACCCACACAACACGCACACGCACACACACACACGCACACGTCACACACACACACTACACACACACACGCACCACCACGCACACTCGCGACCACACACAACACACACACACACACACCACACGCACACAAGACCCACGCACACACACACCACACACATCAAAACACAAACACAACACAAAACAAACACACACGCACGCAACAAACAGACACACACAAAACACACACACACAACCACACACACGAACCACACAAAGCAGCACACACACACACACAAACAAACCACCAAGACACACACACACGCACTCACACACAGGCACACACACACACACACACACACACACCACACACAACACACACACACACACGCACGCACACACACACACTCCAAACACACACACACCACAGCCACACGCACACACACTAGTAGCACACACCACACACCCACACAAACGCACGAACACTACAAACACGGCACACACACACACACACACCACCCACACACAACAGCTAACGCACGCACACACACACACAACCACACAACACCCACTCACCACACCACACAGCACACAGCAATCACACACACCACAACACACACACCACAACACACACACACAAACACACACACACGCACACCACTCTCTCATACACACACACACACACACACACACACGCACACACACACACACACACGCACACACAACACTCACACACACACACAGCACACACACTCACACACACACGCAGCACGAGACGCACGCACACACACACAACACACACACACACACACACACACAAGAAACGCAAACACACACACACACACGCACACTACACACACACAAAACACACCCACACACACAAACACACACATAAACACAAACGAAAAACACACCACACCACACACAACACACCCACCAACACACACACGCACACACGCGCCAACACACTCTCACACAACACGCACACACACAAACACACGCACACACACACACACGCACATCACCACACGCACGCAGGCACACACCACCACACACACACAAAACCACAAACACACACACAAACACACACACCAAACCAGCACCCTACACGCACACACACACACACACAAACACAAAGCACGCACACACACACTCACCCCCCAACAAACACAAATCACCACACACACAACAAAAAAAAAAAAAAAATGAAAAAGCAAAAAAAAAAAAAAAAAAAAAAAAAAAAGAAAATAAAAAAAAACAAAAAAAAAAAAAAAAAAACAAAACAAAAAAAAACACAAAAGATAAAAAAAAAAAAAAAAACACACAAAAAAAAAAAAATAAAAAAAACAAAAAAAATAAACAAAATAAAAAAAAAAATAACAAAAAAAAAAACTCAAACAAAAACAAAGAAACAAAACAAAAATCAAAAAAAAAAAAAAAAAATAAAAAAAAAAAAAAACAAAAAAAAAAAAGAAAAAAATAAAAAAGAAAAAACAAATAGAAAAAGAAAAAAAAAAATAAAAATAAAAAAAAAAAACAAAAAAAAACACAAAATAAAACAAAATAGAAAAAAAAACAACAACAACACAAAAAAAAAAAAAAAAAAAAAAAAAAGAAAGAAATCACAAATACACACAAACAAAAAAAAAAAAAAAAAACAAAACACAATAAAAAAAAATATAAAAAAACACACCAATGAAAAAAAAAAAACACGAACAAAAAAAAAATAAAAAACACTGCGAAAAAGACCAAGAATTGAAAAAACAACATACACAAACACAAATAACAACAAACAAAAAAACAAAACCTAACACGAACAGAAAAGAACACCACAACAAAAAAAAAAAAACCAAAAAAACAAAAAATAAAACACAAAAAAAAAAAACAACAAAAAACAAAAACAAACACAAAAAACACACACACAAACAAAAAAACACAAAAAAACAAAAACACAAAAAAAAAAATAACTAACCCACACAAAAAATACAAACAAAACAAACACCAAAACAAACAACACGCACCCAAAATATAAAACACACAACACACAACAAACACACAAACAACAAAAACACTACAACACACCACAACAACCACTCACAAAAACACAACCACACCAAACACAAAACACCACACAAGCACAAAACAAAACAAGAAAACACACTCACACACACAACCAC
>NC_062533.1:2017500-2030000 GCF_022655615.1 Tachysurus fulvidraco
AGAAGTCTTTGCACTTTTATTCCACTGAAATCCTCATTTTAAAAATATTTTTAATCCTAAGACACAAAAATAATTAGAGTTAATTGTATTCACATTTTAGTTTTTATTGTGTAAAATGAATAAACAACAGTATCTATACAGGACCAAGGTAGAATTTTCCATTCTGACTGGCATATACATATGTGGGTTATTTTTTATGGGGTAGAATTAAATAAAATAAAAGGACTCCATAATCATCCCCAAATAAATGTAATGAGGTGAACAGAAATGAAGCGACTTCACTAAGAATTTGCACACGATCAGAGTCGGAGATTCACAAAGGAGATAAATTCACAAATAAATCAAATGGAAAGAATTTTTTTAACAAAAATGTCCTAACATCACAAACACATTTCAATAAGTCTGCAAACAAACCAACAAATATCACAACTCCACTCACTATACAAGCCAATTGTACAACAGCTCCGTTGTGCTGACCAATCACAGCACATTCTCACTGTACCCAGAGCCAGCTGGTGTAGATGATATAAAGGCTCGGAAGCATGGCTCATCAGGACCAATCACAACAGCTGGTGGTTTTAACCATCTAACAGCCGTATTCTGAAAGAAAAAGTCATAAAGTCTTTATTTTATATGACTGTGTTTTCAATAAAGTCTCTACGGTTGTCTTCAATTCGTGAGCAATCAGACCAATACAAATTTCAGAACATCCCGAATTCTAAACTAAGCAAGAATTGATTTAAAAGTCATGAAACTTTCTGACTGTTTGTATTCCACAGTGTAAATTTAAAACAAAACAACAGTAATAATGTATTAAAACATCGTTCATTTTAAGCGTTCGAGAAATTGTACTGTCAAAAGTTGAACCATATACACACAATTAAATAATAATAATAATAATAATAATAATAATAATAAAAGATTTCCAAGATGGCAGTTAAATGGCCACTGAATTGTACATGCTACAGTATGAAATGTTGTGTTAATGCATCGCTCAACACGTTCCAGCGCGACTCATTATGCTGGAACACCGCCGTGCCAAGGTCACTGAATATTTGCAGTTTGTTTGCCATCAGGAAATGAGTGGGATTCCTGTCATGTCAGAAACTCTGGAATTTCACAGAATTTACTGAACGTCTGTTGGCCAAGTTCCAGTTTTTGTATAGAGTCTGTGCTGTGTTCAGGTCTTCTGGCCTTGCTTCAGGATCAAAGTGTGACATTTAGTAAAAGCCAAAGTCAGAGTCAGCGAGTCAGCGAGCGCAGGGAGGAGGAGCCACTCAGCTATCTGACTGACATCTGGAACACAACGTGTACTGTAATGTGGAGTGAGTTCGTCTCTAGAGTTAATAACTCTCCCAGATTCACAACCATTATTTGTCACATCCTCACATTTTATTAGCAGCTGCCTGACACCCAGGCGCTCTTAATGAAAATCAAACATGAAATGCTTGTTATTTGTATGCATACGCTGCGTTTTCTGTGACCCGTGAGGAAGGAAAGGGGAAGTCAGGTTCAGAGAGTACAGTCACTGGTACTTTACTTTCTGCACGTGACACTGTAAATCCTGTGATTCAGTGTGTGAGTGTGTGAGTGGATTTAAATAGGTCATGATGTATCATTCTGCCTGTAATGCACCAGATTTATCCAATAAACTACTTTTACTTCTTCAGTATTATTGCACATTGGTGAAATTCTGACATTCTCCTCAAAATTTCCTTCAAAATACAGTACATAACTTTGGACATTAGAGTTATATGTAGAAGTAGTTAGACATGTGGACTGTTTATGTAATTATGATTGAAGGAGACTGAAGTTTTTTTCAATCTTTTTGTCATATAATTGATCATCACTTTTTGTCGTACAGTTGATCATCACTTTTTGTCGTATGACTGATCATCACTTTTTGGCGTACGGTTGATCATCACTCCTCTGTGTGCGGTGTACACGTACTGGTTGGTTGTATAGGCTGTGCTCTATATCATCAGTAGGTTACAGTTCCCTGTGTAAGGACCTCACATCCTGTTATATATTGTTTGTTGTTCTGCATTTTAAACACAGACAAAATCTGTAAGGCTTATGTGGAGCAAAGTGTACTCAAATTAAAAGTTTATATTTTTTTATAGTAAATACTGACAGATTCGGACGAGAGACTAAAATCCAGCCGTAAACAGGAAATAATTACATTTTCTTCCCCATCTGCCCATGTAAACTAATCCAGTTTGAATAGGGCTTAAGATCAGTCGTGTAGGAGAGATGCATGGATACTATCATTTACTCAGTACTTTTACAGTTTATCAGATTAGCATGAATATTTTTTCTCCTCCCACAGATTCACCTGGGGCACTTAACTCCTCGCTCTCACAGCCTCCAACAGTGGGCTCCATGATGGGTCACTCGTCCGTCATCAGCACCTCACGTCCCCTTCATTCGGCTATGGGCTACTCGGTCATCACTTCCCCTATAAACTCGCCCTCTGTCTCACTACCCCCCACACCTGCCATGGGCTTTGGCGCCCTCAACAGCCCACAGGTAAAAGTACTAAATCCTGTATCTGCTAACGCTGGGTTCTATATGCCTTATACCTGTAGAGTAAAACATTATATTATGGATTATACTGAGATACAGAGAGTAAGGTGCAGTGCAGAAGAAAGGGAATGATGAGTGTGAAGACAAAGACAGAAAGCGAGGTGAGAATAATGTAGATTTTATCCCATGTTTTATTACGTGATTCTCTGTAGATGTTTTGCAGAGGTGTTAAACATCATCAACATGTGATGTAGAGGGAGCATTTACAGGAGGAATTAATATGATGAATCACTGGCTACAGACACATGAGAGCCTAGTGGTGTAATATTAGATGGGAATTCTGGGCTTTATTCAGGTCTAAAATCCAAATTAAATAAGTAAGTTAAGTAATAATTACATTACTGCTCCTGCCTGTCCATTTAAAATGAGTCTATTATGAATGTGGCTTAAGAGTGATCATTTAAAGTACAAGGATTTATGATGAAATAAAGATGCAGATTTGCTACGGGTTGCTGTTACTTTTCATGTTGAGTCAGGGTTCTGTTGTAAGTGTCTGCTGGCACTTTTAACCCTGCTGAAGACTGCCAACAGGATTCTGGGGTAGCACACGTACTTCTGTCTTTCCTTCTTACTTAAATTTATTACAATATCTTGGATTCCCTTATACACAGTGAGCCATGTAGTAGAAATAATATACGTCTTCTTAAAACCCATATCGCTGCTCGAGTCCTTGTGTGAAGAAGTTCTGTCCACATTTCCATTGTCATCATAATGTAATCTGAGGGTAAGAGAAAGCAGTTTAAAATGTTCCTGGTTAAAAATACTAGAGGTAAAGAAACTGAAGAAAGTAAAAGACCATGTGAGTCGCTATCAGACAGACAGAAAGAATCAGACAGACAGAAAGAATCACAGACAGAAAGAATCAGACAGACAGAAACAATCACAGACAGAAACAATCACAGACAGAAACAATCTGACAGACAGAAACAATCTGACCGACAGAAACAATCAGACAGACAGAAACAATCACAGACAGAAACAATCTGACAGACAGAAACAATCTGACAGACAGAAACAATCTGACAGACAGAAACAATCACAGACAGAAACAATCACAGACAGAAACAATCTGACAGACAGAAACAATCTGACAGACAGAAACAATCACAGACAGAAACAATCACAGACAGAAACAATCTGACAGACAGAAACAATCACAGACAGAAACAATCAGACAGACAGAAACAATCACAGACAGAAACACAGTGTCCATGCGTGTTCATGTACCCCTGCAACACTAACGGCTGATTAGATAACCACATGAATGTGTAGTGTATAATGTGCTGAGTGTAAACTGTAGTATTGGAAGACATTTGGGTTTTGAGATGAAAAGATGAACATCTAAATGTTAATATCAGGAAATTACAAGAAACTTCTATAGCAATAATAATAATATATAATAATATGATCTTTAATCAACTTTTGCTCTGTGAATGTACAGGGAAGTGCAGACGTATCCAAGCTCCTTAAACGATTACAGACTGACTTTGACACGGACTGTTTCAGAGAGTATTTGTTGCAATCCTTTATGGTCTTGACATCATTCCTGAACTTTGATATGGTTCCACATGCCTCTACTTTAGCAACAGTTTGTTTCCAGCCTCAGATACACTCGTCATTTATGGAGAGCTCTTCATATGGTTGTGTGGTTGCTCCGTCACTCCTCTCCCCCACCACCGTCCTCTTTGACTCCTTCAGCTGGCCTCATTGTGGCTCGTCCCACTTGTGTTTTCATTGTACAAGCCACTGTACAGACACAGTTAGTTTTCCATTGATCTAAAATGACTGTTAAGTTTAATCCTAACATGAACTGCAGAAACTAATATAAATGTTTGACTTCTAGTTCTGTAAATGCTATAAAACTGTATTTGTGTGTGGACAAGGTGAATATGAGGACATTTAATTGCCTTTAGTCTTCAAAAAGGACTAAATATGTGTACACATATGAGCAGTTGTAGTGTGGGCAACAGAGTGAGGGAAAGCGTACGAGTGAGAGGAATGGATGGATGGATGGATAAATAAATGGACTAGATGGATTAATTGTGTTTATAGTGTAATGGAGAGAGGGGAAACCCCACAGGTCCCCTGTTTGCCCGCTGATGTAATTCAACACCCGTTCTTCTCTCTCTCTCTCTCTCTCCCTCCCTCCCTCCCTCCCTCCGTCCATCATGTAGATGAACTCTCTGAACAATGTGAGCAGCTCAGAAGATGTGAAGCCTCCTCCTGGTCTCTTGCCTCTGGCCAACATCAGTAGCTACCAGTGCACCAGTCCCGGCTCTATGTCCAAGCACATATGTGCCATCTGTGGTGATCGCTCCTCAGGTAATGATGCAATCAGCACATTGTGCTTTGGGCTAAAATATTAACAACACTCTCCCATATAGTGAATATGTCCAAATCCTGCAAATAAACAGAGTTTAATTTTTAATGATAATAAAGCATAGAAAAGAGTCTTTATAAATATACACATAAAAAAAAACCCTCATGTAAACCTTTTGGGATTTACTTTAACTCATATAAGTTTAATGTACACATTCTGTTTACCACGGCACCTACCTGTAATACTGTATAACTCTTTAGAGCAGAAAGATCCTGTGCCATTCCTGGACATGTCCTGTTGGACTGTGTTTGTAGAGACAGAGCGATAGATAACTCACTGTTCTGTAATGTCTCAGCCTACAGTGAGCTGTATCCTTCTTCCCTAATGTGCTGCGTTCCAGCACGTTCCTGTATACATCGGAGCACATTCCACTTCCAGCCTTAACCTGATACCCTTACAGCATGTCGTGCATCTGAGTTTTCTCAGAAGAGAAAGTCAGCCGTTTCATTTACATTTTCATCTTTTCACATTTTGCAGTGATGAGAACGTGTGTGTGTGTGTTCTGCTTTTCTGATACAGTAGTCAGTAGTTAATATTTTGGCCTTTTCAGGTGCTGTGACAGCCTAAATAATGTGTGACACTGCTAAATAATGTGTGTTCTCTCACACACACGAGTCAAATGTATGTCCATCTTTGCCTCTGAGTTGTTTGTGCACCAATAATAATATAATAAGTAGCAATAAGGACTAATATATAAGGCCTACTGGTGGCAGGTAACAGAAGTCATGTATCACTTAATACCATGTTTGTGCTGATTAATTACATTTGGGGTTGTGCAGGTTTTTTTTTGCTGTCTAGCTAATCCCATTTCGTCTATCCTTTATGAGTTACAAGTTTTTTTACTTTGCTGTGAATGCAGGAAAACACTACGGTGTGTACAGCTGTGAGGGGTGTAAAGGTTTCTTCAAGAGAACCATCCGGAAAGACCTGACCTACACGTGTCGAGAAAATAAGGAGTGTCTGATCGATAAACGTCAGCGCAATCGCTGCCAGTACTGTCGCTACCAGAAGTGTCTCGCCATGGGCATGAAGCGGGAAGGTGTGTGTGTGTGTGAGTGTGTGTACTTACACTATATGCACTAAAGCAACACCAAATGCATCCATTCAGATATAATACAAGTGTTGTATCAAATAATAGATACTTGTTAAAAAGGACTGTCCCTCCTGGCTCACTGTAGCGGTTCAGGAAGAGAGGCAGCGTGGGAAGGAGAAGAGCGATAATGAGGTGGAGTTGACCAGCAGCTATAATGAAGACATGCCTGTGGAGAAGATCCTGGATGCTGAGCTTGCAGTGGAACCCAAGACTGAAACACACACAGATGACAGTCAGGGAAACTCTGTAAGTCCTTAACTAGAGCATAGAGTTCATGTTATATCTCTTATAACACTAGCAAGCTGTGACCACATCCATGGTTGTGGACTCACACCATTTCTAGTGCATGTGCATTTAGAAAATTAATGATTTGCCATATTTCTTATTTCATTTCTATTGCAAACTGAACTAACGAGTCTGTGCATTCAGAGACAATTAAGGGAGAATATTTAGTCTAATTCGTTATTGAGGATCATTTGAAATTGTTCTGTTGAAAACTAATATGAATACACAATGTGCTAATGTTATGATTATGATATTATCGGGGGGTCACGGTGGCTTAGTGGTTAGCACGTTCGCCTCACACCTACAGGGTCGGGGGTTCGATTCCTGCCTCCACCTTGTGTGTGTGGAGTTTGCATGTTCTCCCCGTGCCTCGGGGGTTTCCTCCGGGTACTCCGGTTTCCTCCCCCGGTCCAAAGACATACATGGTAGGTTGATTGGCATCTCTGGGAAATTGTCCGTAGTGTGTGAGTGTGTGAGTGAATGAGAGTGTGTGTGTGCCCTGTGATGGGTTGGCACTCCGTCCAGGGTGTATCCTGCCTCGATGCCCGATGACGCCTGAGATGGTCAAGTCAAGAAGTTTTTATTGTCATTACACCATATATAGCTGTTACAGTACACAGTGAAATGAGACGACGTTTCTCCAGTATCATGGTGCTACATAAAACAAAGACAGGGCTAAGGACATGTAAGTAGTCTTAGCCACATAAAGTGTATCTGTGGAACCTGGTGCAAACAGTGCAGGACAAGACAAACAAGACAGACAAAACATCATCAAGAAGTGTGACAATAAGACAGTTTGGTTATCTGGAGCACTCGCATGTGGGTCTCAATCATGCCAAGAAAAAAGTCCACAAAGATCAGAGATTCAAGTTACTGCTCCTTAATCTGTGCAGAGTTATTACACCATCACCAAAACACCATGAACTTCACTGTTCTATGGTGAGATAACCTGGAGCCTTCAAGACAACTACTGCTCCTATTCCTGTAGTGTACATGCCAACACATTCAGTTTAGTTAGTCATCTCCTTCTATGACTTTTATGGAAGGATGGCTAGGAAAAGATCCTTCTATTTAAAAAGAATATGGAGCAGGAGTTGTAAAATTACATTTGAACAAACACTTTGGAACAATATTTTTTGGACTAATGAGTCCAAGTTAAAGAAGACCGGTTATCATGCACGGACACCTCATAACCGTCTCACATGGTAGAGAAGACGCTGATGATCTGGGCTTGTGTGAGCGACTGAGGAACTCAGAACTACACAAATCACTTATTAACAGTTATTATTGCTAAAGCTGCTTCTTTATGTTCTACGACAAAGACAACATATTGAAATCTGAGGTGTATTTTTGTCCCCTCAGGTTATTTGGTTGTTTAAAGTAGTTGGTGAGGACTACACAGTTGTTATTTTGGCCTTGATACATAAAATCATGAGAGGGTGTACTTTCTTTTGTTCTGACTCAACATTAAGCTGGAATACTGTAACATCCTCCCACAGTGTTCAGTCCAGAGCTTTACTACAGTAACTGTAATAGTGTACATACAGGATTCCTGCTGGTGTGGCTTTAACTGGACGTTGTTTCCTTAACTCTGTATGAACCCTATTGCTAATGATCCTAGAAACACTGGATGACCGGTTTTTACCCTTTCAATTGAGTTCAGATTGGTCTTATTTGCACATTATCAGTGGACTCACAGCCATAACCAGGCAGAATGAAGGAGTTCTGTAAATGCACTACTAACTCAGTGGCATTACTATCATGTTAATACTGTACACTGCCTCTCCATTTGTCCCACAAGCTACGTTTGCTTGTTCCTGAATGAAAGTAAAACCCTCATGTCCAGATTTTTTCTTCTCCTGGGAATCTTTCTGCCAAACCTTCTTAAATAAATATACAATAACAACAGTGACTGCTCATGTTTGGTTACATCCCTATAAAGTTTACTTACACAAGCCAGTTCAGTAACTCAATACTAATGCTCTCTGTCTGTGTGTCTGTCCATCTCTTTCCCTCTCAGACAAATGACCCAGTCACTAACATCTGCCAGGCTGCAGACAAGCAGCTCTTCATGCTGGTTGAATGGGCAAAAAGGATACCGCACTTCTCCGACCTTCCCCTGGATAATCAGGTCATTCTACTTCGAGCAGGTAAGCCTCGCACACACAGACACACACACACACACACACACACACACACACACACACACACACACACACACACACACACACACACAATCTTGTGCTCTACAGATATTTCCCAGCTGCTCCAGTAGACACCACTGCAGAACATCACACTGCTACATGCTACACTAATGTTAAGAGCTGCTTATACACAAGAGAACATTTTGACTTGTGTCTCTCTTTGCTCGATAATTTTTTTTTCACTTCCTGGTTTTTCTTCTTCTCATCAGGCTGGAACGAGTTGCTCATCGCCTCCTTCTCACATCGCTCGGTCACAGTAAAAGATGGTATCCTGCTGGCCACAGGTCTCCACGTGCACCGAAGCAGCGCACACAGCGCAGGAGTCGGCTCCATTTTCGACAGGTTTGTTCGCCACCACAATATAAGTTTCTTTGGATAAAAAGATTTGCACTAAATGTATTTATATGTACACAGATCATATTCAGGTGATTAAGTGATGATTTCGTACTTTTGTACGTCACTCTGCATAAGGGCAACTGCCAAATGCCATGAATCTAAATGTGAATTCATATTCACACTAAAGCAACTCTGAGAAACAGTATTTAATGTGAATCCTGCCCTCGACGGATCATCATACCCCACATGTACACTTTACACTTGGCTAACAGGTTTTAAAGAACAGACTCATATGAATTGTTAACACAATTTTTTTAATGATGCAGCTTTGCGACTAAGCAGCTTTGACATGTTATATAAATTACAAAATAGTAATAAAAATAATAATCAGTTGTGGTGGAAATTAATGTCCAATATTTTCAGTTAAATCCGATTTAAATAGAAAAAGGAACGTTGTGTACATGACTACACAGGATACTGTAAAAATGTAAATGCTTCAGTTATTGCCCCAACACTAGCTGTATGCTGTGCAGTTTTGGCTGCACTCGTTGTTTTAACAGAGAAAAAGAATAAGGAAAAAGAAAAGACTGTGAACTTTGAGTGAATATGTTGTATTCAATATGTATAAAACTGTTCAAACAGGAGTACGAGACTTCAGCAGGGTAAACAGCAGAGGGATCGATGTGTCTTTTTGTCATTCCTGCATTTAATATTGCAAGCATTTAAGCTAACAAGACAGGATTGCACTGATTTTTGCGTGTGTGTGTGTGTGTGTGTGTGTGTGTGTGTGTGTGTGTGTGTGTGTGTGTGTGTGTGTGTGTGTGGACAGAGTGTTGACTGAGCTAGTGTCTAAGATGAAGGACATGCAGATGGATAAGACGGAGCTAGGCTGCCTCAGAGCCATCGTTCTCTTTAACCCTGGTGAGTGAGACACACACACACACACACACACACACACACACACACAGACACACACACACACACACACACACACACACACACACACACAGACACACACACACACACACACACACACACACACACACACACACACACACACACACACACACACAGACAGACAGACAGACACACACACACACACACAGACAGACAGACACACAGACACACACACACACACACAGACACACACACACACACAGACAGACAGACACACACACACACACACACACACACACACACACACACACACACACACACACACACACACACACACACACACACACAAAGACAGGCATGAAGTGGGAATTAAAAAGGAAAGACCACATGCACCTTATAACTCCTTTATAAAGGGCCTTTTTACACCCGGTCACTCCGTGTGTTGTCTCTGATCCGATAACCGTCTGATTTGTTAAAACTGTCCCATTTACATCAGGCCACATAAACGCGTCTCGGCGAATCGGATATCGATCCGATCTTTTTACTCCCGCCCAAAATGCTAATATATTTCACCTCATTTCCGGGGTAATTGTAATGGAACACACTTTGGTGTATGCGGTTGCTACAAAAAACAGCATTTACTGTTTGCTGCATTTTCGCTGGCAGCAGCAGCGCATTTTAAGACCTACAGTAACGAGACGCCTGGGTGAAAGATCGGAGCAGCGCTGGTGGGAAAACATGTTTGTTTCTGGCGCGATGCGCGACTCATGAGTCACCTGCGAGTGACGTACTTCCGTTTGGGAGGAGTTTAGCGCTGACGTATGTGACTTGAACAACCACATTCATTTACACCTGTCCAGTTTCATCTGAAACGCGTCCCAGACCACCTCCTGAAGGGGTTTGTACCATCGGGTTTATATCCGTCTCCAAAACGTTTCGGAGGGCATTTAGACCTGGTCTTTTTACCGTCGGGTAGCTATCGGATCACAGAAAACGCAGGAAGTGACCAGGTGTAAAAAGCCCCTAAAGGAGTTATATGTTCTGCTTGGAGGAGCGGACTGTGAACTAATGAATCTAATGAACTAATGACTGACACTAGATGAGGTTTCATTCTGTTATTCAATCATCACTAAATTATTAACTTTATTGAAACAGTCTTTGTAGATTTATAGTAAACGTATGTAAAAACTTGATGTGAGTTAATTGATAGTGACATTTATCTCTCTTTAAAACATTTCAGTAGCAAGAAATCCTCACTGATGAATCTCAGACAAGCACAAGAACATGAGAGAAAGATTTCACTCGCTCATCTTCAACAAAGTTTATCCCATGTCACTGAAACTCAGGGCACAAGAGTTGCTGTGTGTTGGTTGAATTATATGGAAATTTCCAAAACTTAGTACACAAAGAATTTTCAAAACTAAGAGGATTTTCACAAACACCACATTTCTTATGTAAATGCTCCAAAATACGTAACAAATTATTTTAACTTCAATGATTTAAGATTTTTACCAAATGATTTACAATTAAATTCATAAATGAGGACCATTGTGTTTAAGTGTGTGTGTGTGTGTGTGCTTGCAGATGCTAAAGGCCTGTCGAACCCAGCTGAGGTGGAGGTACTTAGAGAAAAAGTATATGCCTCGTTGGAGTCCTACACCAAGCACAAATATCCCAACCAGCCGGGCAGGTAGCACACTGCATTTCCACACTCCTCATATCAGGCAGGAACAAGATTTAAAATCTCTGCCATAACATGTTAATCATGTGTAAATAAATTCAAGCTCTAACGTAAACTTTGTCATACTGGTAGCTCTGGGTAATATCTACTCTCACCATGCGCTCAGTCATGCAGCTCTCTAATCAGCCAATCAGATAGCAGCAGCACAATGTGGAACATGCTGTAGATACAGACCCAGAACTCCAGTTCATGTTCACATCAAACATCAGAATGAAGACAAAGGCTGATCTCTGTTACTTTAACCGTGCTGAAGCATTCATACAAAGAGCTTTTAACAACGCACACGGTCTTAAGCAGCTTTACAAAATTATAAAATTTCTGAACAACCCGAGCCTGAGACAATGCTGGCAAAGATAAACTCTCTCTAGTCAGTACAGGTGTTCCTAATAAAGTGGACAGAGTGTGTGTATGTTTTGAACCATGGAAGTCACAGAATGGAACCAAACATGAGAACATAGTTTAAAAATGAACAGCTAATAAATATTCCATTTTATTATGTCATATTATTAAGTTGATAAATATAAAGTTTGTGGAAGGAGCAGCACTGCATCTCAGCTTGTAGTAGTGAGTCTAGGGAACTGTTCTGTGTGTGTGTGTGTGTGTGTGTGTGTGTGTGTGTGTGTGTGTGTGTGTGTGTGTGTTGTGAACTAGGACTTTCTCCCCTGTTTGCTGTGTGTGTGTGAATATTATTATAAAAAATAAAAAAAACATTTAACAGTGTTTTTAAGTCTGAAACCTAGTGAAACAGAGTTAACGTATTTATGATAAAGACTTAAACACATTGCTCTGGATAAGGGCGTCTGCCACATGTTGTAAATGTGTGTGTGTGTGTGTGTGTGTGTGTGTGTGTGTGTGTGTGTTTTGTCAGGTTTGCTAAGCTGTTACTGCGTCTCCCTGCTCTGCGGTCCATTGGACTGAAGTGTCTAGAGCATCTCTTCTTCTTCAAGCTGATTGGAGACACTCCCATAGACACCTTCC